>NC_084622.1:42748606-42788606 GCF_033978795.1 Nerophis ophidion
TTTTTAAGAAAGAATATATTTTCTTATGTTCCGCTGCCCGGATTATATTCTGTTTGGGTTTTCGGGGCTGTATAGCTCGGTTGGTAGATCGGCCGTGCCAGCAACTTGAGGGTTGCAGGTTCGATCCCCGCTTCCGCCATCCTAGTCACTGCCGTTGTGTCCTTGGGCAAGACACTTTACCCACCTGCTCCCAGTGCCACCCAAACTGGTTTAAATGTAAATATTAGATATTGTGTTTCACTATGTAAAGCGCTTTGAGTCACTAGAGAAAAAGCGCTATATAAATATAATTCACTTCACTTCATTGTTGGTTTTGGACTCCTTCGGTTCCTGTTTGTGCACCTCCGAGTTGGTTACCACAGTTACTTATTATTTTCACCTGCCGCTTGTGTTCCGGATGCGCACCTGTTTGTAATCACTGGCATTATTTAAGCCTGCCTTTTCAAGTCAGTCAGTCTGGCTTCTTTTTTTGCTTCACGCGACTGTCACGTACGTTTTTGCTTGTCTCTTAGCCCTTGCTAGTTATCCTAGTCTGTGCTGGTTTTGGACTCCTTCGGTTCCTGTTTGTGCACCTCCGAGTTGGTTACCACAGTTACTTATTATTTTCACCTGCCGCTTGTGTTCCCGATGCGCACCTGTTTGTAATCACTGGCATTATTTAAGCCTGCCTTTTCCAGTCAGTCAGTCTGGCTTCTTTTTTTGCTTCACGCGACTGTCACGTAAGTTTTTGCTTGTCTCTTAGCCCTTGCTAGTTATCCTAGTCTGTGCTGGTTTTGGACTCCTTCGGTTCCTGTTTGTGCACCTCCGAGTTGGTTACCACAGTTACTTATTATTTTCACCTGCCGCTTGTGTTCCGGATGCGCACCTGTTTGTAATCACTGGCATTATTTAAGCCTGCCTTTTCAAGTCAGTCAGTCTGGCTTCTTTTTTTGCTTCACGCGACTGTCACGTAAGTTTTTGCTTGTCTCTTAGCCCTTGCTAGTTATCCTAGTCTGTGCTGGTTTTGGACTCCTTCGGTTCCTGTTTGTGCACCTCCGAGTTGGTTACCACAGTTACTTATTATTTTCACCTGCCGCTTATGTTCCGGACGCGCACCTGTTTGTAATCACTGGCATTGTTTAAGCCTGCCTTTTCCAGTAAGTCAGTCTGGCTTCTTTTTTTGCGTCATGCGACTGTCACGTAAGTTTTTGCTGGTCTCCTAGCCCTTGCTAGTGATCCTAGTCTGTGTTAAGTTGTAGCCTTAGCTTCCGGTGCGCTCGGCACATTATCCAGTCGATTTGTTTTCTGTTTTGTACCTGTTCTGTGTTATTTTACTATTACATCAAGTCCTTACCTGCAAGTCATGTCCGGATTCGTCCTTTTGCTTCCTGGGAGAACAAACCCTGCATCATCATGCGGCCCGATCGTAACACATTAAGTTGGAAAAGTTACAGTATTTTATTGGTCCATATTATTTGCAGGCGTTCGAGGGCCAAATAAAATAAAGTGGCGGGCCACATCAGATCCCCGGGCCTCGAGTTTGACACCTGTGCACTGTACCAAGAACAACAACAATACTGAGGAAAAAAAAATTCAAAAATGTATAGAGTATTTCATGTCTTAAATAAGGATGTGTTCTGTTTCTTTCCTAACTGCTAATGACAGCAGTAATGAGTGAGGTAATTAAAAGAAGACACCGCTGAACGGCTTGATGGAATATACACACCACTGCACTCACTTTCTTAGGCTTTGGGAAACATTGGGAAAAGCTCCCACGGAAAGAAAAGAATTAGGAATTCAAGCAAGCGCGGGTATGACCTAACAGTGGCTCACTGGGCTCACTAATTATCTGCACATATGAAAACATGGCCTGTTCACTGACACCTGAGCCTGAACAAGACTTAGTCATGCATAAGACTCAATAATGGCAGTCAAGCACACAGAAAGAAGGTTCGATGGGATGACCTCCGGTATGTTAATTCAAAATTTCAAGAAAAGGTATCTGGTATTTAATTTGGCTTCAGCAGACATTGCACTGCAATCACATCTTGCATTAGAATAGTTTTAGCTACATTTCGAAGGACTAGAAGCACATATTTCACAAAGTAATCAATCAAAGTAATCAATCAACTGGGGGACGGCGTGGCGCAGTGGAAGAGTGGCCGTGCGCAACCCGAGGGTCACTGGTTCAAATCCCACCTAGAACCAACCTCGTCACGTCCGTTGTGTCCTGAGCAAGACACTTCACCCTTGCTCCTGATGGGTGCTGGTTGGCGCCTTGCATGGCAGCTCCCTCCATCAGTGCGTGAATGTGTGTGTGAATGGGTAAATGTGGAAGTAGTGTCAAAGCGCTTTGAGTACCTTGAAGGTAGAAAAGCGCTATACAAGTACAACCCATTTAACTGTCATGAATTTATTTATACATGTTGTGTTATAAATCACTTTTTTTTCTTAAATGATCATTTTTATAATTAGACTCCCCCTTGTTTTGTGCTGTTTAAATAAACTTCATTTGACCTTTCTGCCCTTCTTCACTACAAACCGTAGCTCACTGGCGTCAAAATGTAAACAAACGCCATTGGTGGATCTACACCTGACATCCACTGTAATGATACCAAGCACAAGCAAGTATCTAGTCTATACTACTATTACGTCAATTTTTGGCATCACAACATCTTCTTTCGTTTAAAAAAAAAAATTCAAAATATGTTTAGAAACTCAGGAAATATATGACCAATGTATGATCCTAATACGACTTGGTATTGGATTGATACCCATATTTGTGGTAACATCCAAAACTAATGTAAAGTATCAAACTTACGTGATTATTACATTTTAACAGAAGTGTAGACAGAACACGTTAAAATAGAAAGTAAGCAGATATTAAAGGCTAAACGGGGATAGCAGGTCCATTCTATGTGTCATACTTGATCATTTCGCGATATTGCCATATTTTTGCTGAAAGGATTTAGTAGAGAACATCCACGATAAAGTTCGCAACTTTTGGTCGCTAATAAAAATGCCTTGCCTTTACCGGTAGTAGCAGACAATGTGCGCGTGACGTCACGGGTTGTAGAGCTCCTCGCATCCTCACATTGTTTATAAGCACAGCCACCAGCAGCAAGAGCGATTTGGACCGAGAAAGCGACGATTTCCCCATTAATTTGAGCGAGGATTAAAGATTCGTGGTTGAGGAAAGTTAGAGTGAAGCACAAAAAAAAAAAAAGAAAAGGCGACGGCAGTGGGAGCGATTCAGATGTTATTAGAAACTAGGAAACTAGGATAATCCTGGAAAATCTTGTATCTGCTTATTGTGTTAATAGTGTTTTAGTGAGATTATAAAGTTATACCTGAAAGTCGGAGGGCTACGGTGACCGCCAGTGTCTCTGAGAGAAGCCAATGGACGAGCCAAGATCACAGCTGCCTTTTTGACAGCTGCAGGAGGAGGTCGCATAATCCGTTTAGGTCTCCGGTAAGAGGCGACTTAATATCTCAATTTTCCCATCCAAAAACTTGCTGGTAGAGAAATATGTTCGCTTGACCGCTCTGTGTTAAAGCTATACAACAAACAGAGAATCACCGGCTGTGTTTCGGTTGCTAAAGGAAGCTGCAATCCACCGCTTTCCACCAACAGCATTCTTCTTTATAGTCTCCATTAATAATTGAACAAATTGCAAAAGATTCAGCAACACAGATGTCCAAAATACTGATATATAAACTATCAGACTGCGTGGTCGGTAGTAGTGGGTTTCAGTAGGCCTTTAACAGTAAAAAAAAAAAGAAAAAGAAGACTAATAATTCATTTTCTACCACTTGTCCTTAATAATGTTGACAAAATAATGATAAACGACATAATAAGTTACTCTGCATGCGTCAGCAGACTAATTAGGAGCCTTTGTTTGTCTACTTACTACTAAAAGAGAAGTTGTCTAGTATGTTCAATATTTTATTTAAGGACAAACTTGCAATAAGAAACATACGTTCAATATACCCTAAGATTTTTTTGTTAAAATAAAGTCAATAATGCAATTTTTTGTGGTCCCCTTTATTTCGAAAAGTACCGAAATAATTTTAGTACCGGTACTGGTACCAAAATATTGGTATTTTTACAACACTAGGTGTAACTTATATTTTAATAAAGATTATAACAAAGTTTTTACTCAAAGTCCCAAAACAAGCCATGCCTCTCCCACCTGCCACAGACTTAGTTGGCAAGATTAGAAAACCCTCCAAATCTGAATTAATGTCTGTGTTTGCGAGCCACTTGCGTAGAAAAGAACGCTGTCACCACCGCAGCTCTGTTAAGTTCTACATTCCGCAGCTATATGCGGCTTCGTCCGAAAGCAATCGTAAAAATAGCTTTTCAGATGACACAGGTAAATGGGTCCTTTGTTAGCTAGTCGGCTTTGTTGGCCTACAAGCAATTTTACACTTCGAAAAACTCTTACTATAGAAGAAATGTCTATTGAGGAAGTGCATTAGAGCAGTGGTTCTCAAATGGGGGTACGCGTACCCCATGGGGTACTTGAAGGTATGCCAAAGGGTACGTGAGATTTTTTTTTTTAAATATTCTAAAAATAGCAAAAATTCAAAAATCCTTTATAAATATATTTATTGAATACAACTTCAACAAAATATGAATGTAAGTTCATTAACTGTGAAAAGAAATGTAACATTGCAATATTCAGTGTTGACAGCTAGATTTTTTGTGGACATGTTCCATAAATATTGATGTTAAAGATTTCTTTTTTTGTGAAGAAATGTTTAGAATTAAGTTCATGAATCCAGATGGATCTCTATTACAATCCCCAAAGAGGCCACTTTAAGTTGATGATTACTTCTATGTGTAGAAATCTTTATTTATAATTGAACCACTTGTTTATTTTTTAACAATATTTAGTTATTTTTATATCTTTTTTCCAAGTTCTACAAGACAGACCACTACAAATGAGCAATATTTTGCACTGTTATACAATTGAATAAATCAGAAACTGATAACATAGTGCTGTATTTTACTTCTTTATCTCTTTTTTTCAACCAAAAATGCTTTGCTCTGATTAGGGAGTACTTGAATAAAAAAAATGTTCACAGGGGTACCGGTACATCACTGAAAAAAGGTTGAGAACCACTGCATTAGAGCATTGGGAGCAATCATGGCACTCTGAAGCATGAGTATTACGGTTCAAGCACCTGCCGCCACACATTCTTTTGTGCGCTCTTTGAGCGCGCCTCCAGACACGCCCACCGGCGTTCCTCTCCTGCCGCGGCCGCGCTGCAATCATTCTGCAATTTACACACCTGACGCTGACGAGAGCTCCGCATCCTTCTTAAGCCAGCGTGTCCTGCGTTCCAGTGCCAGAACGTAGTTCCTTGTACCTGTACAGTAAGCCCTAGACGTCTCTAGCTCTCCTTGCATATGTGCTTCCTCGCTGTCCGTGTTTCTCCTCCTCTGTGCTCATTGCGTCTTGTGCTGTGTCATCATCCCGCAGCTCCTCTTTGTTCCCTGGTTTCGAGCTGTGTGTCTCGTCTCCCCGGATTACCTCTGGACTTCTTGCTGCCTCCCTGGATCCCGACCTTTCGCCTGCCCCCGGACTACAACGCCTCGCTCCAGCCCTTGACCTCCTGCTTGCCCACGGACCTCCGAGCCTGCCTTACGCTCTCTGGACTTCCGCATCTTTCACAACATGCACTTCCAACACCTCCCGGTAACACTCACCACGTAATGGCGTCACATAGACACACACCACGTATTTTCGTTAATTACACACGTCACCTACTTGTGCTTAATAAAACGCTGCAAGCTAAACAACGTCCCTGCCTCAGGGATGTCGTTTTGACCAATTATTGAAAAGATTGCCTGAAACCAGAAACGTCTCTCTACACACAGCTCTGGTATGATATTGTCATTACTGCCAAAAGTGGTGGAAAAGTGTGTTAAAACTGGGTACCGCTGCGGCCCATACCGACTACAACTGAGAAACTCCCTCGAGGGGACGCTTGCGGCCCAGCAATAAAAAAAAAACAACTGCTAAACAGCGTGTGCCAACTATAATACTAAATACTAATAAACCTACCCAGTGGCCTAGTGGTTAGAGTGTCCGCCCTGAGATCGGTAGGTTGTGAGTTCAAACCCTGGCCGTGTCATACCAACGACTTTAAAAATGGGACCCATTACCTCCCTGCTCGGTACTCAGCATTAAGGGTTGGAATTGGGGGTTAAATCACCAAAAATTATTCCCGGGCGCGGCACCACTGCTGCCCACTGCTCCCCCCACCTCCCAGGGGGTGATCAAGGGTGATGGGTCAAATGCAGAGAATTATTTCGTCACATCTAGTATGTGTGTGGAAATCATTGGTACTTTAACTTTAACTTTATAAAATTGCATGTACTACTAGTGGGTATGTTGCAGGTGATCTATTTAAGGGAAACACCACTTTTTGGGGGGGGGGGGGGGATTTTGCTTATCGTTCACAATCTTTCTAAGAGACAAGAACACATATAATTTATTTTTAGGATTCCAAACATCAAAAAAACGCTTGCAAGATGCGGCTAATGCGAATTCCCTATGTTACCTCCAAAGCCCTTTAAAGGCCTACTGAAATGAGATTTTCTTACTTAAACGGGGATAGCAGGTCCATTCTATGTGTCATACTTGATCATTTCGCGATATTGCCATATTTTTGCTGAAAGGATTTAGTAGAGAACATCGACGATAAAGTTCGCAACTTTTGGTCGCTAATAAAAAAGCCTTGCCTGTACCGGAAGTCGCAGACGATGACGTCATCCGTGTGAGGGCTCCTCACGTCCTCACATTGTTTATAATGTGAGCCTACAACAAAAAGAGCTATTCGGACCGAGAAAACGACAATTTCCCCATTAATTTGAGCGAAGATGAAAGATTCGTGGCTGAGGATATTGATAGCGAAGGACTAGAAAAAAAAAAGTTTAAAAAAAGTTGAAAAAAAAGGCGATTCAGATGTTTTTAGACACATTTACCAGGATAATTCTGGCAAACCCCTTATATTTCTATTGTGTTGCTAGTGTTTTAGTGAGTTAGTCACGGCAGCTACATGGACGGCGCAAGCTCCACAGATCTCCGGTAAGAGGCGACTTTTTACCACAATTTTCTCACCGAAACCAGCCGGTTGACAAGTGGTCGGGATCCATGTTCGCTTGACCGCTCTGATCCATAGTAAAGCTTCACCTCCGGGAATTTTAAACAAGGAAACACCGTGTGTTTGTGTGGCCAAAGGCTAAAGCTTCCCAACTCCATCTTTCTACTTTGACGTTTCCATTATTAATTGAACAAATTGCAAAAGATTTAGCAACACAGATGTCCAGAATACTGTGTAATTGCGCGATGAAAAGAGACGACTTTTAGCCGCTATTGGTGCTGCGCTAATATTTCCCTTCCAACTCGAGATACCACGCGCACGCGTCATCATTTTGCGGTGTTTTCAACAAGAAACTCAGCGGAAATTTAAAATTGTAATTTAGTAAACTAAACCGGCCGTATTGGCATGTGTTGCAATGTTAATATTTCATCATTGATATATAAATTATCAGACTGCGTGGTCGGTAGTAGTGGGTTTCAGTAGGCCTTTAAGCAACTTCAAAAACCTCCATAATGTAGTTACATCCATCCATCCATTTTCTGCCGCTTATTCCCGTTCGGGGTCGCGGGGGGCGCTGGCGGCTATCTCAGCTACAATCGGGCGGAAGGCGGGGTACACCCTGGACAAGTCGCCACCTCATCGCAGGGCCAACACAGATAGACAGACAACATTCACACTCACATTCACACACTAAGGCCAATTTTAGTGTTGCCAATCAACCTATCCCCAGGTGCATGTCTTTGGAAGTGGGAGGAAGCCGGAGTACCCGGAGGGAACCCACGCATTCACGGGGAGAACATGCAAACTCCACACAGAAAGATCCCGAGCCTGGATTTGAACCCAGGACTGCAAGACCTTCGTATTGTGAGGCAGACGCACTAACCCCTCTGCCACCGTGAAGCCCATAATGTAGTTACAGACACATTCATAACAATATGTAATATGTTTAATATTTACCATATTTTGGTCATTTTAAGCATTACCGGAACTTCTTTCGTGGGCACATTGATTTCAGTGCCCATACCAACACAATTCCTGCAGTACTTCATCAACAAGTGTGTGTGTGTTGGCTAATCATGGCAGACTTGGTAATAGACGACAAAAACAACTATGTTTGGACAAATGAGGATTCACAACCTTATCTCTTTGAAGGGGAATATACAGAGCATATAGAAGCTGAGCGAGCATGTAGAGAGGGTGAAACGTTGGAGCAGATGGGGGCAAGACAGTCAGGACCGGCATGCCTCGGTGTTGTAAATGTGGAGATTGCCAAGCTTGAGACCTCCGATTTCGGGAGGTAAGGGGGTGGGGGGCGTGGTTGGGGGCGGGCGGGGCGTGGTTGGGGTCGTGGTTTAGAGGGGAGGAGTATATTTACCGCTAGATTCAAAGTCATATATATATATATATATATATATATATATATATATATATATGTAAGAAATACTTGACTTTCAGTGAATTCTAGCTATATATATACATATATATATATACATATATATACATATATACATATATATACATATATATGTATATATATATGTATATATGTATATATATATATATATATATATATATATATATATATATATATATATATATATATATATATATATAAATAAAAGAAATACTTGAATTTCAGTGTTCATTTATTTACACATTTACACACACATAACACTCATCTACTCATTGTTGAGTTAAGGGTTGCATTGTTCATCCTTGTTTTTCTAACTATATGCATGTACAGGAGATGGCATGCCACCGGAGCATAGATAAAAGCAATTGTATAAAAGGTGTGCTTCATTCACGAAGCTCAGAAACCACAAATTCAAAAAGTGAAATCCGTCCCATCTGCGTGACAACACAGCCTTGCTGGCCTTTAAAAGAAGTCAATTTCATCACTTCCGATGTCTGTCTGCAGTTGATTCTCAATGGGGGGGCTCCTGTTACGTCTTTTGTTACGCTTTGCTTCATTTCCTTAAATTTCTTTACTCCATCTCTGTTGTATTTTCTAAATCTGTGTTTGATGGCATTTGTCACCAGCCGTTGACGGTTTTACACAACAAATCAAACTATTAAAGCCGAATCGTAACATTTTAGTAGACCTAAATCAAGATTATTTACAAAGCCGCAACACAGTTCAAGGTTTTTCTCAGGCACAAGCGTCGTCTTGCAGAAAAAAAATCAATTTCCTCTTTTATCCCCGGCCGGGGGTCCACCAAATCTCTAAGACTGAGGGAAGAAAAGATCTACATTTAAGACACAATTGGCAGTTAAACATTACTACGAAGAATACAGCATTTTAAAAAAAAACAAAAAAAACTGAACAACATACTGTGTATACACTAGTATACACGTGCCCATCCACTGGTGGATGGGTGTAAACCTCATAAATCAAAGCTTTGAGACACTTGTGATTTAGGGCTGTATAAATAAACATTGATTTATTAAAACATGTTTTTCACATGAGCCCTATTTAAATGGGCTCAGAGAAGTTGTCAATCATAATCACTCACATGGTTAATGGGTTATACTTGCATAGCGCTTTTCTATCTTCAAGGTACTCAAAGTGCTTTGACACTATTTCCACATTCACCCATTCATACACTGATGGCGGGAGCTGCCATGCAAGGCCCTAACCACGACCCAACAGCAGCAAGGGTGAAGTGTCTTGCTCAAATACACAACGGACGTGACAAGGTTGGGAGAAGGTGGGGAACGAACCAGGAACCCTCGGGTTGCTGGCACGGCCACTCTCCCTACTGAACCAAGCCGTCCCCCGTGAAGTCAAAAGGCCATGCCATGAAGCTAATTTGATTTGATTGTAACCTTTCTACATCACCAAAATTGATAATGTACGTTGCTGTATGTATACTTTCGACCCAGGAGATTTGGTCACATTTTCAGTAGACCAATAATAAATTCATAAAAGAACCAAATTCATGAATATTTTTTATTGACAAACAAGTATGTGCTCCAATCATTCTATCACAAAGAAATAAGAGTTGTCAAAATTATTGGAAACTCAAGACAGCCATGATATTATGTTCTTTACAAGTGTATGTAAACCTTTGACCATAACTGTATATGTAACCACTATGGTTTCTTTGTCTGCCTGTCCGTCTGTTTGGTAACAATCCATCCATCCAACCATCCTTTCAGCCATCTTCTTCCGTTTAACCGAAGTCGGGTTATGGGGTAACAGCCTAATCAGAGAAGCCCAGAGTTCCCTCTCCCCAGTCATCCAGCTCCTCCCGAGGGATCCCGAGGCGTTCCCAGGCCAACCTGGGTCCTGGGTCTTCCCCGTGGCCTCCTCCCAGTCGGATGTGCCATAAACACCACCCTAGGGAGGAGTCCAGCGGGCATCCTAACCAGATGCCTGAACCACCTCATCTGGCTCCTCTCAATGTGGAGGAGCAGCGGCTTTACTTTGAGTTCCTCCCGGATGGCAGAGCTTCTCACCCTATCTCTAAGGGAGAGCCCCGCCACCCGGCGGAGGAAACTCATTTTGGCCGCTTGTACCCGTGATCTTGTTCTTTCGGTCATAACCCAAAGCTCATGACCATAGGTGAGGATGGGAACGTAGATCGACAAGTAAATTGAGAGCTTTGCCTTCCGGCTCAGCTCCTTCTTCACCACAACGGATTATTACAGGGACTGCATTACTGCAGAAGTCGCACCATTTCGCCGGTCGATCTCACGATCCACTCATCCCTCACTCGTGAACAGGACTCCGAGGTACTTGAACTCCTCCACTTGGGGCAAGATCTCTTGGGCACTCCACCCTTTTCCGGATGAGAACCATGAACTCAGACTCAGAGGTTCTGGTTCTCATTCAATTCGCTTCACACTCGCCTGCGAACGGATCCAGTGAAATCTGACGATCCTGGCCAGAAGAAGCCATCAGGAGCACATCATCTGAAAAAAGGATACCCTCAACGCCCTGACTGCGCCTAAAAAGTAGGCCTTGGAGATGTGGCCTAAAAAATTTAATCCCAAATATTCTTAAAAAAAACTATACATATATATATATATATATGTATATATATATATATATATATATAAATATAATTTACTCTGCTTATCCGAGGTCGGGTCACACGGGCAGCAGCCTAAGCAGAGAAGCCCAGACTTTCCTCTCCCAAACCACTTTATCCAGCTCCTCCCGAGGGATCCCGAGGCGTTCCCAGGCCAACCGGGAGACATAATCCCCAACGTGTCCTGGGTCTTCCCCGTGGCCTCCTCCCACTCAGATGTGCCCTAAACACCACCCAAGGGAGGTGTCCGGGGGGCATCCTGATCAGATACCCGAACCACCTCATCTGGCTCCTCTTGATGTGGAGGAGCAGCAGCTTTCGGCAATATCTGAAATGGTTTTCCAACAGTCTTGAAGCAGTTCAATAAATATCGAAGGAGTTAAATATTGAATGTTATTATAAATGTGACTGTTACAGCATTACATATATCATTTATATAAAACCTTAGTGGAGGTGTTTTGATAATTTTTTTAAGGACTTTATAAGGCAGAATAGAGTGGCTACCATAGGCTTCATTGTAAGCAGACTTTTGCTACCATTAAGAATGCATACAAAAATACACCCGTCGTAATTTTTTTCACAATGATTGTGAACGGGCCAAAAAAAGGGACTTTCTCTTTAAGATTTGGCAAAGTGACATTCAAATTAATTAAATATTCTTTAATGATTTTAAAAAATGGCTAATTCACAGACTACAGCCAACAGTTAAAGGGGAACATTATCACAATTTCAAAAGGGTTAAAAACAATAAAAATCAGTTCCCAGTTGCTTGTTGTATTTTTTTTTTTAAATTTTAGCGGTCCAGGAATAGCCCTAAAAAAAGCTTTAAAGTGCTTGACTTTCGCTATTTGCGATGCGACTATCCATTTCCCTGTGACGTCATACAGTGCTGCCAATGTAAACAAACAATGGCAGATACCACAGCAAGATATAGCGACATTAGCTCGGATTCAGACTCGGATTTCAGCGGTTTAAGCGATTCAACAGATTACGCATGTATTGAAACGGATGGTTGGAGTATGAAAGTATTGAAGAAGAAACTGAAGCTATTGAGCGAATAGCTATTGACGCTATTCATAGCCGTAGCATGGCCGAATAGCTGCGTTAGCATCGCCGGTAAAATGTGCAGACCAAACGATCAGGACTTTCACATCTCTTGACACTGGAGCAACTTAAATCCGTCGATTGGTAAGTGTTTTTTTTGCATTAAATATGGGTGGAAGGAAACGTAATATAGTTGCAAATGCATCTACAGGTTATCCATAGATCTCAGTGCCATGTCTGCTTTAGCACCGCCGGTAAATAGCATGTTAGCATCGATTAGCGTAGCATGTTAGCATCGATTAGCTGGCAGTCAACATCAACAAAACTCACCTTTGTGATTTCGTTGACTTTATCGTTGCAAATGCATCTGCAGGTTATCCATACATCTCTGTGCCATGTCTGCTTTAGCACCGCCGGTAAATAGCATGTTAGCATCAATTAGCGTAGCATGTTAGCATCGATTAGCTGACAGTCAACATCAACAAAACTCACCTTTGTGATTTCGTTGACTTTATTGTTGCAAATGCATCTGCAGGTTATCCATACATCTCTGTGCCATGTCTGCCTTAGCACCCCCGGTAAATAGCATGTTAACATCGATTAGCTGGCAGTCACGCCGCAACCAAATATGTCTGATTAGCACATAAGTCAACATTAACAAAACTCACCTTTGAGATTTCGTTGACTTTATCGTTGCAAATGCATCTGCAGGTTATCCATACATCTCTGTGTCATGTCTGTCATCGCTGGTAAAATGTGGAGACACTCTGGCACATTCAATGGGGGTCTGGCGGCAGACACTTTCGCATCTTCGGGCCAGTGGTGCAACTTGAATCCCTCCCTGTTAGTGTTGTTACACCCTCCGACAACACACTGACGTGCCATGATGTCTCCAAGGTTCCAAAAAATAGTCGAAAAAACGGAAAATTACAGAGCTGAACCCGGTGTCTGTAATGTGTTGAAAATGAAAATGCCGGCTGTATTACCTCGGCGACGTCACGTTCTGACGTCATCACCACATGAGCGATAAACAGGAAGGCGTTTAATTCGCCAAAATTCACCCATTTAGAGATCGGAAATCGGTTAAAAAAATATATGGTCTTTTTTCTGCACCATCAAGGTATATATTGACGCTTACATAGGTCTGGTGATAATGTTCCCCTTTAACTACAAAACCCACATGCCACAGTTTGTCACTGATAAGCAAAGAGGACAGAGGGTTGGGGTTGAGATTCACTACACTGCATATATCGTTTTTAGATTGATATTTAAAAACCCTGCCAAATAGGTTGAAAACTGCCAAAGTTGAGCGTTGACACTGTCATTACATTGAGTTCAATTACAATATCAAGTCAATTAGGAATTGGACACAAAAAGAACAGTTGTTATTTATCAGAGCGGACTGAATTTAGGCATGCAGGAAAGTGCACGGAGTGAGGAAGAGAAGACTGAAATCTGCTTCATACAATCAGGACTTAAGCCAGAAATTGTTTTTATTGTGTGACTTGAAGTTCCTCTTGCACCGAGCACATCGTGCTCCACAGTTGGTAATTCCACAATCATTCTGTGCAGCCATCCTGTTAGGTGTAAATGGTGTGCAAAGCCCTGGCTTCTGGCTCTGCAGCATACCAAACTGATGGATCAATGTGAAAAGGGTGCAACATATGAAAGCCATTTATTTTACAGTGTGTCTGCATTAACGCTGCAACACACACACACTTGCACGGACACACACTCAACATAAAGTTAGAGAGAGTGTATGTGCATCTTGGAAGTATTGCTGTAGCCACTCCACCTGCGGCAGGCACCACAGAGATGGGAGGGAATGGTCAATCTATAATCATTAAGAAGGCAGGATAGGGATGGCAGATAAAGAAAGCCTCAGTGTGTCACCGAAATGTCGGGATAACAAGATTAAAGCATGTGTGATTCATCTTTGGCGCCGACATTCCGCTTCTTAGCCACCTACCGCAATATCTGCGGCTACTTTGTCACTTGTCCTTCAGTCCATTAAGTATTTTAAATGAGGCGTATCAAAGCGCAGTCATTGATCCAAACATCTCCCGGAACAAAACTTCCCAATACAGTCGTGCAAACACTGAGAAATTAAAACGTAGTCGTTCCAAAGATGTAGAAAAAACTCTTACTTGTGGAAAATAATTGAAACTTTTATTGATTCTGTTAATTAAGACTTCTATGAGAAAAGGAGTATTGACCCACTCTTGCATATATCAGAGTGCAGCTACAGGTTTTTGCTGCCAGATCTTTAAAGCAGAAATTAGTCTCCAAGTCTGCTTGTAAAACCATGTGACACACCTTTTCCATGGCCAAATTCAAGCACTTTTTAAGGACTTTCAAGATAAATTTTCCAGTTTTTCCTGAATTCTCCAAAAGGCGAAAACCAGTGTGAACCAATCCATGGCCTTCTTGTTTGAGGTCACCAAATACTGTCTGTAGGAAAAATATGGGAAATTTGCTAAAACCTAAGCTTAACATTGAACCAGCAGTTATCATTAACTGAATGGGACATAGAAAATGAAGCACTGTTTCTGTAGACCATGGGTGCCAACTCTGGCCCGGGGGCCAAATTTGGCCCGCCATGTAATTTCATTTGGCCCTTGAGGCAATATCAAATTAACATTAGACCTGGCCCGCCGGTATCATACAGTGGCTATGCCGCTGTAACACCGCATTCATCGCTAATATTCATACTTGCCAACCCACCCGATTTTCCCGGGAGACTTCCGAAGTTCAGTGCCCCTCCCGAAAATCTCCCTGGGCAACCATTCTTCCGAATATCTCCTGATTTCCACCCGGACAACAATATTGGGGGCACTGCCTTTAACGTTCTCTAAAACCTGTCGTCACGTCCGCTTATCCTCCATACAAACAGCTTCATAATGTAAGCGGCTTATACACACTCATAAGTGAATGCAATGCATACTTGGTCAACAGCCATACAGGTGACACTTGAGGGTGGCCGTATAAACAACTTTAACATTGTTACAAATATGTGCCACACTGTGAACCCACACCAAACAAGAATGACAAACACATTTCGGGATAACATCCGTACCTTAACACAACAGAACAAATACCCAGAACCCCTTGCAGCACTAACTCTTCCGGGACACTACAATACACGCTACCACGTAAAAGGTTAATTTGTTCAACCTTGGTCCGCGGCTTTGTTCAGTTTTAAATTTTGGCCCACACTGTATTTGAGTTTGACACCCCTGCTGTAGACTATTCAATATCATTGGTGTTTGCAAATGTGTCTCCAATTGTGTTGTTTTTCAAATTTCTCGTTCTCCTTCTTACTTACAGCACTCAATGACATTGAACAGCACGAATTGATTCACACCGTATTTGTTTGTAAACTGCATAATGTGACATTCATACATGCACCCTCAAAATTTCAATTTCACTCATTTATTAACTAAATTGTTCCACATTAATATAAGGATAATAAATTAAAAGAACATATTATGTTTGTTTCGCAACACCTCAGACACCTTTCATTACGCATATCTAGCCTTATAACTGTGGCTATGATAACAAATCAACAAAAATACTAAAGACTTTTGCTTTAAATGAGGTAACCAGACAATTTAAGTAGACAACGAAAATAATAGAGCAAGAAATGCATACAACCATGTTGTGTAAAAACTACAAAATCATTCATATTAACTCAGCTCTAAGTTGTGAAAAAGGTTCCAAATTACACATTACATGATGTTCACAGTACAAACAAGTCCAATAATCATACTTTTCAACCCTCCGGATTTTTCGGGAAACTCACGAAATTTTGCGCCTCTCCCGAAAACCTCCCGGAAGAAATTTTCTCCCGGAAATCTCCCGAAATTCACGCCCCCCCTCCAGCTCCATGCGGACATGAGTGGGACAGCCTGTTTTCACGTCCGCTTTCCTATTTTATAAACAGCTTGCCTGCCAATCACGTTACAAAATCCACGGATTTTTAATAAAAAACTGCACACACAAGGAGGACGAAGCAGAAGAATGAGGAAGTTACAGCCATGGCGACACCGTCTGTAATAGAGTGATTTGATTCTATGTCGTTCTGTTGCATCACCTGGTGAATGTTGGCTATAGCGTTATGGGGTTGCTTTTTGATTGGCCAAAGATTTACATTGGTGTCGTGCACCTGACGGCAAGGTGACTCTCGCCAGTTCGCAAATGGCAGAACAAAGGTTACTCAAATAGTGAAAGGTAAGTGTTGTTTTTTTTTTTAAATAACCAGCAAGCACAGTACAGTTAGTAGAACAACTGTGTTTTTATTACTGTGTATTTGATATGTGCCGTCTGAAATTCAACTATTTCTTTTATTTATATATATAATAAAATAAATATATATAGCTAGAATTCATTGAAAGTCAAGTATTTCATACATATATATATATATATATATATGAAAATATATATGAAATACTCGAGTTGGTGAATTATACTCATCCCCTCTTAACACGCCCCCCGCCCAAACCACACCCCCAACTACACCTCTTCCCACCCCCGACCACACCCCCCCACCTCCCGAAATCGGAGGTCTCAAGGTTGGCAAGTATGCCAATAATGCACTAATAATTTCCATTCAATGTTCATTAAAACGACAACCTGCCGGCATGATAGACTCATGCACCACTGTCCTCTTGGGGGGCAACACAGGAGACATATATACATATATATATATATATATATATATATATATATATATATATATATATATATATAATATATATATATATATATATTATATATAGTATATATATATTACATAAGCCCTTACATAAGCCCTTACATTAGGTTGTTGTCATGCCTTTGGCATGACAACAACCTAATGTAAGGGCTTGTGCAAAGCCAACATATCAAGCGTGTAGCTTTCATTTATAAGGAAACTTATTTTAATTATTTTCCATTTTATAATTTGCCTATTGAGTCAGACTGACGAGAATTATGATGAACATTTCCAGCATTTACAAGCACTTCAGCCATATTACAAGCAATTTTCAATCCTTGAAAACACATTAAAATCCGAGCATTTTCAAGGTTTTTAAGCACCCGTACGAACCCCTGCACATTGTACACGACGGAATAAGTCTAACACTGTGCTGAAGTGTATACCTCTTAACACATTCATCCACCTAAACTTCTCTTCAGACCATGTTTCAGACTCCATTCCTCCTCAACATCTTTTCGCTCAATGGATTTGGGGCGCACAGGGGGACTTTGAAGTTGTGCTACTTTGAGAAGAAAGAGCCACAAAGGACAATTAGTTGTCCCCCACCCCAACAGCGGTAGGAGCTACAGTCACCTCTAGCGTTCCCTGAACACATCAATGGCAACACACACACACATTTAACCTGCCCAAAGACTAAATTGCAGATTAAAGACATGTACCCACTCGGTTTAATGATACACAGAAGCCTCTGATCTCACGGGGGAAAACTTGTCAGACTGAAGTTAACAGCAGTGGGACTCTGCTCTCTGTTTTCTTCACATCAGCATAATCAGTGTAACCATCAGTACTACAGTAGTACATTGAGACAGGTGAAATTTGCCTGCAATCCGTGAAGCCCGCAAACACGGATTAGAGTATTGGTTAATTGTTTTACCAAAGCAAACAAAGCTTCTTTACTACCAAGAAGCATTATTTGGTTAATGTTGTTAAAGGGGAACATTATCACAATTTCTGATGGGTTAAAACCAATAAAAATCAGTTCCCAGTGGCTTATTTTATTTTTCGAAGTTTTTGTCAAAATTTTACCCATCACGCAATATACCGAAAAACGGCTTCAAAGTGCCTGATTTTAACCGTCGTTACATTCACCCGTCCATTATCCTGTGACGTCACAGCGTGATCACACAGAAACAAACATGGTGGATAGCACAGAAAAGCTATAGCGATATTAGCTCGGATTCAGACTCGGATTTCAGCGCCGTAAGCGATTCAACAGATTACGCATGTATTGAAACGGATGGTTGGAGTGTGGAGGCAGGTAGCCAAAATGAAATTGAAGAAGAAACTGAAGCTATTGAGCGAATAGCTATTGAAGCTATTCGGCGATCGCCTTCTAACCAACGATTGGTATGTGTTTGTTAGGCATTAAATGTGGGTGGAGGGAAAGGCTGGATGCAAATATAGCTACAAATGAGGCATAATGATGCAATATGTACATACAGCTAGCTTAAATAGCATGTTAGCATCGATTAGCTTGCAGTCATGCCGTGACCAAATATGTCTGATTAGCACACTCCACATAAGTCAATAACATCAACAAAACTCACCTTTGTGCATTCATGCACAACCTTATAAGTTTGGTGGACAAAATGAGAAAGAAAAAGAAGTGGCATAAATCATATCCAGGAGGGTTTTCCTCGCTCGTCTGCGGGAAGAGACTGCCGTCGTCCCCGAATAACTCGCACTCGGGCAGATTTAGTGGTGGTCTATTTTCCAATATTGCAGATTTTGTTGACTTTATTGTTGGAAATGCATCTGCTTTGAGTGTCGCAGGATATCCACACATTCTTGTGGGGATATCGGAAAAAAAACAAAGCTGATTTGACTTGGTGGGTGTAATAACAGTGAGAAAATGGCGGATTGCTTAATGTTGTGACGTCACGGGTGAAAGGTCATTGCTCGACAGGCTATCAATTGAAAGGCGTTAAATCGCCAAATTCACCCTTTTAGTTCGGAAATAGGTTAAAAAAACATATGGTCCTTTTTCTGCTTAATCAAGGTATATATTGACGCTTACATAGGTCTGGTGATAATGTTCCCCTATGTAAGCGTCAATATATACCTTGATGGTGCAGAAAAAAGACCATATAATTTTTTTACCGATTTCCGAAGTCTAAATGGGTGAATTTTGGTGAATTAAACACCTTTCTGTTTATTGCTCTGGAGGCGATGACGTCAGAATGTAACGTCGCCGAGGTAATACAGCCGCCATTTTCATTTTCAACACATTGTAAACATTGGGTCACAGCTCTGTTATTTTCCGTTTTTTCGACTATTTTTTGGAACTTTGGAGACATCATGCCTCGTCGGTGTGTTGTCGGAGGGTGTAACAACACTAACAGGGAGGGATTCAAGTTGCACCACTGAGCCGAAGATGCGAAAGTGTCTGCCGCCAGACCCCCATTGAATGTGCCAGAGTGTCTCCACATTTTACCGGCGATGACAGACATGACACAGAGATGTATGGATAACCTGCAGATGCATTTGCAACGATAAAGTCAACGAAATCACAAAGATGAGTTTTGTTGATGTTGACTTATGTGCTAATCAGACATATTTGGTTGCGACGTGACTGCCAGCTAATCGATGCTAACATGCTACGCTAATTGACGCTAACATGCTATTTACCGGCGGTGCTAAAGCAGACATGGCACAGAGATGTATGGATAACCTGCAGATGCATTTACAACAATAAAGTCACAGTAATCACAAAAGTGAGTTTTGTTGATGTTGACTTATGTGCTAATCAGACATATTTGGTTGCGACGTGACTGCCAGCTAATCGATGCTAACATGCTACGCTAATTGACGCTAACATGCTATTTACCGGCGGTGCTAAAGCAGACATGGCACAGAGATGTATGGATAACCTGCAGATGCATTTGCAACGATAAAGTCAACGAAATCACAAAGGTGAGTTTTGTTGATGTTGACTGCCAGCTAATCGATGCTAACATGCCAGGCTAATCGATGCTAACATGCTATTTACCGGCGGTGCTAAAGCAGACATGGCACAGAGATGTATGGATAACCTGCAGATGCATTTGAAACTATATTACGTTTCCTTCCACCCACATTTAATGCGAAAAAAACATTTACCAATCGACGGATTTAAGTTGCTCCAGTGTCACAAGATGCGAAAGTCCTGATCGTTTGGTCCGCACATTTTACCGGGGATACTAACGCAGTAGCTATTCGCTCAATAGCTTCAGTTTCTTCTGCAATACTTTCATACTCCAACCATCCGTTTCAATACATGCGTAATCTGTTGAATCGCTTAAGCCGCTGAAATCCGAGTCTGAACCCGAGCTAATGTCGCTATATCTTGCTGTGGTATTCGCAATTGTTTGTTTACATTGGCAGCACTGTATGACGTCACAGGGAAATGGATAGTCGCATCGCAAATAGCGAACATCAAGCACTTTAAAGCTTATTTTAGGGATATTCCGAGACCGGTAAAATTTTGAAAAAAACTTCAAAAAATACAACAAGCCACTGGGAACTCATTTTTATTGTTTTTAACCCTTTTGAAATTGTGATAATGTTCCCCTTTAAAGTTAGGAGTTTATTGATATGCCATAGTCAAAAGTTGTGAATAATCAAAATGACTAACATGTATGTACAAGGGCTGGGCGATATGGACGAAAAAGTATATCTCGATATATTTTTCCGTGAAAGTATACATGTAAAGATATTCATTTTTGAGCGATAATCAGTGAAATTAAAGTGAATGACAACTGTACTGTAAACAGTTAGTGGCACTTTTATCAACCCAGATAGTCAAGATGGGTATTAACCGCACAGAAAATAAACTGTTTAATTAGTAGTAAGTTACATAACATAAATAAAATAGAAAAATATTACTTATACACAAAATAAGTAACAAAATGTATCAAAGCTTAGACTGTCACACACGTACCTCCGATAATCCTCTGATTGGCCTGTCCCTAACTAATCGTGACTCCAACCAATCGAGACTGTTCTTATACGTGCAAACACGTCTTGGAAGGAGAAAGGAGAGAGGTTTAGTAGCCTGTGGAAGGGAGCGGAGGAGAACAAGGAACACACGTTTGGTCATTTTAACGTGAAATAAATGATATCGATATTACGATATTTTCTTTATTCATATCTTGTTTTAATGTATATCGATATATCTTACAAACCCTAATGTGTACCTTAAGTGAATATTTATGGGGAAGTCAAATATCGTATTATCCATCCATCCATCCATCCATCTTCTTCCGCTTATCCGAGGTCGGGTCGCGGGGGCAGCAGCCTAAGCAGGGAAGCCCAGACTTCCCTATCTCCAGCCACTTCGTCTAGCTCTTCCCGGGGGATCCCGAGGCGTTCCCAGGCCAGCCGGGAGACATAGTCTTCCCAACGTGTCCTGGGTCTTCCCCGTGGCCTCCTACCAGCTGGACGTGCCCTAAACGCCTCCCTAGGGAGGCGTTCGGGTGGCATCCTGACAAGATGCCCGAACCACCTCATCTGGCTCCTCTCGATGTGGAGGAGCAGCGGCTTTACGTTGAGTTCCTCCCGGATGGCAGAGCTTCTCACCCTATCTCTAAGGGAGAGCCCCGCCACACGGCGGAGGAAACTCATTTCGGCCGCTTGTACCCGTGATCTTATCCTTTCGGTCATGACCCAAAGCTCATGACCATAGGTGAGGATGGGAACGTAGATCGACCGGTAAATTGAGAGCTTTGCCTTCCGGCTCAGCTCCTTCTTCACCACAACAGATCGGTACAACGTCCGCATTACTGAAGACGGCGCACCGATCCGCCTGTCGATCTCACGATCCACTCTTCCCTCACTCGTGAACAAGACTCCTAGGTACTTGAACTCCTCCACTTGGAGCAGGGTCTCTTCCCCAACCCGGAGATGGCACTCCACCCTTTTCCGGGCGAAAACCATGGACTTGGACTTGGAGGTGCTGATTCTCATTCCGGTCGCTTCACACCCGGCTGCGAACAGATCCAGTGAGAGCTGAAGATCCCGGCCAGATGAAGCCATCAGGACCACATCGTCTGCAAAAAGCAGAGACCTAATCCCGCGGCCACCAAACCGGAACCCCTCAATGCCTTGACTGCGCCACAATATCGTATTATGTTTTTTTTAATAGTGGCATCTGATGTGGACTGGATGATTGGATAGAAAACCTCCAGTGAGTGAAGATGCAGTATCATTAGGACTACCTGGGATGTTTGGTATCTTCCTAAAATACATTTTGACAAGCCAAAAGCTGTAACAGTATGCCATATGTACCTTGGGATGATTTTAAAATATTAATGTTCCTAATTGCCTAAAGTGCAGCATCAATACAGAGGTACCTCAAATTATGAATACATTCATTTACGAGTGAACTGAGACACGAGCTGACTGCAAATTAAACCGATCAGAAAAAACATAAGGCGGGTCTCATTCACACACCTCAGCTGCACATTGAGTTTGATAGGTTTAAATCAGCGGTCTCAGACATGTTGTAGCCCGGAAAAGTTAGGGCTGCAAGGTATTCTGGGTATTTGTTCTGTTGTGTTTATGTAGTGTTACGGTGCGGATATTCTCCCGAAATGTGTTAGTCATTCTTGTTTGGTGTGGGTTCACAGTGTGGCGCACATTTGTAACAGTGTTAAAGGCCTACTGAAACCCACTACTATACCGACCACGCAGTCTGATAGTTCATATATCAATGATGAAATATTAACATTGCAACAAATGCCAATACGGCCGGTTTAGTTTACTAAATTACCATTTTAAATTTCCTGCGATGTGTCCTGTTGAAAATGTCGTGGAATGATGACGCGTATGTTGACGCGTGCTTGTGACGTTATTGGTTGGAGCGGACATTTTATCCCAGCACCACTCACGGCTAAAAGTCGTCTGCTTTAATCGCATAATTACACAGTATTTTGGACATGTGTGGTGCTGAATCTTTTGCAATTTGTTCAATTAATAATGGAGACTACAAATAAGAAAGATGTTGGTGGAAAGCGGTGGATTTCAGCTGCCTTTAGCAACCAAAACACAGCCGGTGTTTCTTTGTTTGTTGTGAAGCTTTAATATGGAACAGAGCGGTCAAGCAAACATGTTTCTCTACCACATGTCAACCGGCAGGTTTCGTGGAAAAATTTGTGGTAATAAGTCGGCTCTTACCGGAGACATGAGCGGAGCTTGCGTCCTCCTGCAAAAACTGTCAAAGAGGCAGCTGCGACTTTCTCGGCTTCTCCATGGCTTCCATCAGAGACACTGGCGGTCACCACACCCCTCCGACTTTCAAGTATGACTATTTAATCTCACTAAAACACTAGTAACACAATAAACAGATAAGGGATCTTCCAGAATTATCCTAGTAAATGTATCTAATAACATCTGAATCGCTCCCACTGTCGTCGCCTTTTTTTTTCTTCTAGTCCTTCACTCTCACTTTCCTCATCCACAAATCTTTCATCCTCGCTCAAATTAATGGGGAAATTTTCGCTTTCTCGGTCCGAATCGCTCTAGCTGCTGGTGGCTATGATTATAAACAATGTGAGTATTACCCGTGAATACTACCCGTGACGTCACACGCACATCGTCTGCTACTTCCGGTACAGGCAAAGCTTTTTTTATCAGCGACCAAAAGTTGCAAACTTTATTGTCGATGTTCTCTCCTAAATCCTTTCAGCAAAAATATGGCAATATCGCAAAATGATCAAGAATGACAAATAGAATGGACCTGCTATCCCCGTTTAGATAAGAAAATCTCATTTCAGTAGGCCTTTAAAGTTGTTAATACGGCCACTCTCAGTGTGACCTGTGTGGCTGTTGATCAAGTATGTCTTGCAGTCACTTGCGTGTATCTGCAGAAGCCTCTTAGAACATGTGGACGGGCCAGCACGCTATTTGTATGATGAAAAGGCGGCCGCAGTGACGTGTTGTAGAGGACGTCAAGGCAGTACTACGGCACTCCCTTTATATTGTTGGGCAGGTGAAAATCGGAACAAATTCTCGAGAATTGTTGCCCCGGGAAGTGCACTGAAATTCGTGAGTATCCCGGAAAAACGGGAGGGTGGGCAAGTATGTTGCTAGGGCGGGAAAGCCAGTAAAAGAAGGCAAATTCATTAAAAAGTGCAAGTTAATCTTTTTAAGAAATCTTTTGTTGCGGCCCAGCCTCACCCAGCTTCTGCATCCAGTGGCCCCCAGGTTAATTGAGTTTGAGACCACTGATTTAGATGTTGTGGTGTCTCCTGTGGTTTGATAAATTTAGGCATACCTTAGATACGCAAACGCACATTGTATTACACACACACACACACACACTTCTGAATGCACACGTTGTATTAAACACTCACGAATTTGGATGTGCTCGCTCAAAAGACAGCCAATAGAGGGTTCCTGTTTTTTGCGGGTCATAGATACGTGGGTGCAGATTGTATTACACACATGCACTTCTGAATGCGCGCGCACGAATTCGGATGCACCTGCTCAAATCTTACACAGCAGAAGTGTCGCAAAATTTAAATGTAAGTAGACAGCTTATTGAGGGTTCTTTGTGATTAGGGACAGCTTGACAACTTAAAAAACGCTGAATACACACACTCGAATTGATATACACTGCGATGAGGTGGCGACTTGTCCAGGGTGTACCGCGCCTTCCGACCCAATTGTAGCTGAGATAGGCGCCAGCGCCCCCCCGCCCTGCGAACCCAAAAGGGAATAAGCGGTAGGAAATGGATGGATGGATTGATATACGGACACACAAATCATTACACACGCACAAGAATTGGATTACACGCCCACAGATTGAGAAACTGGTTTGCAAATAATTTTGCTACAATAATACTTCCATGCAGCTCCTTCTTCTCCACCAAGCTTGCGGCCAATTTCAGATAGAGGCAGGTGCAATGACGTCATCGACGATATGACGGGGAGCACAAATCTCCATCCATCCATCCATCATCTTCCGCTTATCCGAGGTCGGGTCGCGGGGGCAGCAGCCTAAGCAGGGAAGCCCAGACTTCCCTCTCCCCAGCCACTTCGTCTAACTCTTCCTGGGGGATCCCGAGGCGTTCCCAGGCCAGCCGGGAGACATAGTCTTCCCAACGTATCCTGGGTCTTCCCCGTGGCCTCCTACCGGTTGGACATGCCCTAAACACCTCCCTAGGGAGGCGTTCGGGTGGCATCCTGACCAGATGCCCGAACCACCTCATCTGGCTCCTCTCGATGTGAAGGAGCAGCGGCTTTACTTTGAGTTCCTCCCAGATGGCAGAGCTTCTCACCCTATCTCTAAGGGAGAGCCCCGCCACCCGGCGGAGGAAACTTATTTCGGCCGCTTGTACCCGTGATCTTATCCTTTCGGTCATGACCCAAACCTCATGACCATAGGTGAGGATGGGAACGTAGATCACCGGTAAATTGAGAGCTTTGCCTTCTGGCTCAGCTCCTTCTTCACCACAACGGATCGATACAGCGTCCGCATTACTGAAGACGCCGCACCGATCCGCCTGTCGATCTCACGATCGTGAACAAGACTCCTAGGTACTTGAACTCCTCCACTTGGGGCAGGGTCTCCTCCCCAACCCGAAGATGGCACTCCACCCTTTTCCGGGCGAGAACCATGGACTCGGACTTGGAGGTGCTGATTCTCATTCCGGTCGCTTCACACTCGGCTGCGAACCGATCCAGTGAGAGCTGAAGATCCCGGCCAGATGAAGCCATCAGGACCACATCATCTGCAAAAAGCAGAAACTTAATCCCGCGGCCACCAAACCGGAACCCCTCAACTCCTTGACTGCGCCTAGAAATTCTGTCCATAAAAGTTATGAACAGAATCGGTGACAAAGGACAGCCTTGGCGGAGTCCAACTCTCACTGGAAACGTGTCTGACTTACTGCCGGCAATGCGGACCAAGGTCTGACACTGATCATACAGGGAGCGGACCGAATTTTCAGAATTTTCAAAAAACTTGAAGTGTTTTGTCCCGAAGATTATTCGTGATTTGTAAGTTTCCATAATGTGCTTGTTCTATTTTTGGCCAAAGTAAAAGAAAGAAAACAACCCGGAGTTGTCTTTATTTGTAAGTTATCATGCGACGATTTTACCCTTCCGGGCCCACTTGGGAATAGATTTTCCTCCATGCGGCCCCTGAGCTAAAACGAGTTTGACACCCCTGCTTTAAGACAACACGCATCTTTGTCGGGCACATGCACAGTCCCAGGCAGGGACGGAGGCATTTAAAACATTCTCCTCATGTGCTCAGACTTTGGACTCCAAGGCCAGCTCGCTGAAGGGCACGGACCGAAGATGATGGAGAATATGTAAATATAAATACGCGTGCAACTTTAGCGACGTTACACAGACGCGCACGCACACATTCACAGGGAGCCATTCTCTTCTCTAATGGCACCACAGGGGACACAAAATATTTGCATAGTCCAAAAAAAAGGGACATCTTTAAGTTTGACCCTCACCGGCTGCCAGACACGCACGCCAGTAAGTGACACATACGTGTGCAGCATTGAGAGACGATAGAAAATAGTTCTTAAATTTCATGGGCGGAAAAAAAATATATATATTTCTAATGTGCAGTACCACCTTCATAGTATGCATGAAATATCCATACGTTTACACTTTCCCCCCCAAATGTTCTATTCCTGCATTACCCTTGTGTCCCCTAGGAGAGCAGAGCCCCCACTCTGAGAAGCTTTGTGAAAATGTTATTGTCCAGAGAGACACTTAAAGGCCAGCGGAGGAGAGGAGAGTGACAATGGCTGGATTCAGTAATTGGTGCAGAAGTGCAGCTTCAGCAGAACTCTTCCACCCTTTTTTCCTGCCGCGTCCCTATGTGCTGTCACGCAGTGTTTCAAGCAGCGACTGATAACAGCAGAAGATCCATATCTATGTAGACAAATGTATTCAGACACGTGGACATACCTCGTTCTCACTATTGCAGCTATCGGCTCCTTTTCTGGGAAGACTTTTACCTCTGTGAGAAGGTCAGTATCCATTCAACCAGGACATTTGGGATTTTCATCGATCACTGATGTTGGGAAAGGTGGCAATAAATACTGATGAAGTTGAGGAATGCTCATCAAACACTTATATGGAACATCCCACAGGTGTGCAGGCTAATTGGGAACAGTTGGGTGCCATGATTGGGTATAAAAGCAGCTTCCGTGAAATGCTAAGTAATTCACAAACGAGGATGGGGCGAGGGTCACCACTTTGGAAGCATATTGTCGAACAGTTTTAGAACAACATTTCTCAACGAGCTATTGCAAGGAATTTACCATCGACGGTCCGTAAAATCATCAAAAAGTTCAGAGAATCTGGAGATATCACTGCACGTAAGCGATGATATTCCGGACTTTTGATCCCTCAGGCGGTACTGCATCAAAAACCGACCTCAGTGTGTAAAGGATATCACCGCATGGGCTCAGGAACACCTCATAAAACCACTGTCAGTAACTACAGTTGGTCGCTACATCTGTAAGTGCAAGTTAAAACTCTACTTTGCAAAGCCAAACTCATTTATCAACAATATCCTGAAATGCTGGGCCGAGCTCACCTAAGATGGACTGATGCAAAGTGGAAAGGTGTTCAGTGGTCTGACGAGTCCACATTTCAAAATATATTTGAAAACAGAGGACGTGGTGTCCCCTAGAACAAAGAGGAAAATAACCATTTGGATTGTTATAGGCGCAAAGTTCAAAAGCTAGCATCTGTGATGGTATGGGGGTGTACTAGTGCCCTAGGCATGGGTAACTTGCACATCTGGGAAGGCCCCATTAATGCTGAAAGGTCCGTACAGGTTTTGGAACAACATATGTTGTCATCCAAGCAACGTTATCATGGACGCCCCTGCTTATTTCAACAAGACAAGTGTTACAACAGCGCAGCTTTTGTAAAAAAAAGACTGCGGGTACTCCCCTGGCCCGCCTGCAGTCCAGACCTGTCTCCCATCGAAAATGTGTGGCGCATTATGAAGCCTAAAATACGACAGCGGAGACCCCGGACTGTTGAACGACTGAAGCTCTACATAAAACAAGAATGGGAAAGAATTCCACTTTCAAAGCTTCAACAATTAGTTTCCTCAGTTCCCAAACGTTTATTGAGTGTTGTTAAAAGAAAAGGTGATGTAACACAGTGGTGAACATGCCCTTTCCCAACTACTTTGGCACATGTTGCAGCCATGAAATTCTAAGTTAATTATTATTTGCAAAAAAAAAAAAAAAGTTTATGAGTTTGAACATCAAATATCTTGTCTTTGTAGTGCATTCAACTGAATATGGGGTGAAAAGGCTTTGCAAATCATTGTATTCCGTTTATATTTACATCTAACACAATTTCCCAACTCATGGTATTTCACGATTTATTTTGCGCCCCACGTTTTCAATGGGAGACAGGACTGGACTACAACCAGGAGAGTCTTTTACCTGCACTCTTTTACTTTGAAGCCACACTGTTGTAACACGTGGCTTGGCATTGTCTTGCTGAAATAAGCAGGGTCGTCCATGATAACGTTGCTTAGATGGCAACATATGTTGCTCCAAAACCTGTATGGACCATTCAGCATTAATGGTGCCTTCACAGATGTGTAAGTTACCCATGCTTTGGGCACTAATACACCCCCGTACCATCACAGATGCTGGAATTCGAACTGTGTGCCTATAACAATCCGGGTGGTTCTTTTCCTCTTTCCAAAAACTATTTGAAATGTGGACTCGTCAGACCACAGAACATTTACCCACTTTGCATCAGTCCATCTTAGATGAGCTCGGGCCCAGCGTTTCTGGGTGTTGTGGATAAATGGCTTTGCATAGTAGAGTTTTAACTTGCACTTACAAATGTAGCGACAAACTGTAGTTACTGACAGACAATTTCTGAAGTGTTACTGAGCCCATGTGGTGATATCCTTTACACACTGATGTCGTATTATGATGCAGTACTGAGGGATCGAAGGTCCGTAATATCATCGCTTAGGTGCAGTGATTTGTCCGGATTTTCTGAACCTTTTGATATTACAAACCGTAGATAGTGAAATCCCTAAATTCCTTACAATAACTTGTTGAGAAATTGTTGAACTTAAACTGTTTGACGATTTGCTCACGCATTTGTCCACAAAGTGGTGACCCTCGAACCATCCTTGTTTGTGAATTACTTAGCATTTCACAGAAGCAGCTTTTATACCCAATCATGGCACTAACCTGTTCCCAATTAGCCTGGTCACTTGTGGGATGTTCCAAATAAGTGTTTGATAAGCATTCCTCAACTTTCTCAGTCTTGTTTGCCACTTGTGCCAGCTTTTTTTAAACATCTTGCAGGCATCAAATTCCAAATGAGCTAATACTTGCAAAAAATTAAGTTTTCCGGTTTGAACGTTAAGTATCTTGTCTTTGCAGTTTATTCAATTAAATTTAAGTTGAAAAGGATTTGCAAATCATTGTATTTTGATTTTATTTACAATTTCCACAATGTGGCAAATTCACTGGTTTTAGGGTTTGTATAATAACATTCTCATTTACCTGTAGCGCCAGTGACAAGTCAGCGTTTCCTCTACTGCTCATTTCAACGGATCAACTTCCGGTCAACTTCTTTTGTTTACACGTGATCGAACTGCGCAAGCAAGTGACTTCGCCACAACTTTTGCACGTTTGTACTGGAGTCTGATAAAGATCACATTTTACTTGGTCAGTAAACATCCATGCATTTTCTACCGCTTATTATTCCCTTTGGGGTCGCCAGTGCCCATCTCAGATACAATCGGGTGGAAGGCGGGCTACACCCTGGACAAGTCGCCACCTCATCGCAGAGCCAACACAGATAGACAGACAACATTCACACTCACATTCACACACTAAGACCAATTAAGTGTTGCCAATCAACCTATTTGGAGGTGGGAGGAAGCCGGAGTACCCGAAGGGAACCCACGCAGTCACGGGGAGAACATGCAAACTCCACACAGAAAGATCCCGAGCCCGGGATGGAACCCAGGACTACTCAGGACCTTCGTATTGTGAGGCAGACGCACAAACCCCTCTACAACCTTGCTTGCCCGGTGGGTAAACAGTCAACTGGAAAATATCAGATTTAAAAAAGAAGCAGATTTGGGCCAATTTGGCCTGCAGTGTAAACATAGTCAATATGTCTGCGTGCACTGTCATAGTCTTGGTGGATGATAAAAGAGACGTTTTCCATGAATGATCCCACAAAATTGCCATCCATCCATCTTCTTCCGCTTATCCGAGGTCGGGTCGCGGGAGAAGCAGCCTAAGCAGGGAAGCCCAGACATCCCTATCCCCAGCCACTTCGTCTAGCTCTTCCCGGGGGATCCCGAGGCATTCCGAGGCCAGCCGGGAGACATAATATTCCCAACGTGTCCTGGTTGGACCGGTTGGACGTGCCCTAAACACCTCCCTAGGGAGGCGTTCGGGTGGCATCCTGACCAGATGCCCGAACCACCTCATTTGGCTCCTCTCGATGTGGAGGAGCAGCGGCTTTACTTGAGTTCCTCCCGGATGGCAGAGCTTCTCACCCTATCTCTAAGGGAGAGCCCCGCCACCCGGCGGAGGAAACTCATTTCGGCTTTTGTACCCGTGATCTTATCCTTTCGGTCAAAACCCAAAGCTCATAACCATAGGTGAGGATGGGAATGTAGATCGACCGGTAAATTGAGAGCTTTGCCTTCCGGCTCAGCTCCTTCTTCACCACAACGGATCGGTACAACGTCCGCATTACTGAAGACGCCGCACCGATCCGCCTGTCGATCTCACGATCCACTCTTCCCTCACTCGTGAACAAGACTCCTAGGTACTTGAACTCCTCCACTTGGGGCAGCGTCTCCTCTCCAACCCGGAGATGGCACTTCACCCTTTTCCGGGCGAAAACCATGGACTTGGACTTGGAGGTGCTGATTCTCATTCCGGTCGTTTCACACCCGGCTGCGAACAGATCCAGTGAGAGCTGAAGATCCCGGCCAGATGAAGCCATCAGGACCACATCATCTGCAAAAAGCAGAGACCTAATCTCGCGGTCACCAAACCGGAACCCCTCAACGCCTTGACTGCGCCTAGAAATTCTGTCCATAAAAGTTATGAACAGAATCGGTGACAAAGGACAGCCTTGGCGGAGTCCAACTCTCACTGGAAACATGTCCGACTTACTGCCGGCAATGCGGACCAAGCTCTGGCACTGATCGTACAGGGAGCGGACTGCCATAATAAGACAGTCCGATACCCCATACTCTCTGAGCACTCCCCACAGGACTTCCCGAGGGACACGGTCGAATGCCTTCTCCAAGTCCACAAAGCACATGTAGACTGGTTGGGCAAACTCCCATGCACCCTCAAGAACCCTGCCGAGAGTATAGAGCTGGTCCACAGTTCCACAACCAGGACGAAAACCACACTGTTCCTCCTGAATCCGAGGTTCAACTATCCGGCGTAGCCTCCTCTCCAGTACACCAACTGGAAAATATCAGATTTAAAAAAGAAGCAGATTTGGGCCAATTTGGCCTGCAGTGTAAACATAGTCAATATGTCTGCGTGCACTGTCATAGTCTTGGTGGATGATAAAAGAGACCTTTCCCATGAATGATCCCACAAAATTGCCATCCATCCATCTTCTTCCGCTTATCCGAGGTCGGGTCGCGGGAGAAGCAGCCTAAGCAGGGAAGCCCAGACATCCCTATCCCCAGCCACTTCGTCTAGCTCTTCCCGGGGGATCCCGAGGCATTCCGAGGCCAGCCGGGAGACATAGTCTTCCCAACGTGTCCTGGTTGGACCGGTTGGACGTGCCCTAAACACCTCCCTAGGGAGGCGTTCGGGTGGCATCCTGACCAGATGCCCGAACCACCTCATTTGGCTCCTCTCGATGTGAAGGAGCAGCGGCTTTACTTTGAGTTCCTCCCGGATGGCAGAGCTTCTCACCCTATCTCTAAGGGAGAGCCCCGCCACCCGGCGGAGGAAACTCATTTCGGCTTTTGTACCCGTGATCTTATCCTTTCGGTCAAAACCCAAAGCTCATAACCATAGGTGAGGATGGGAATGTAGATCGACCGGTAAATTGAGAGCTTTGCCTTCCGGCTCAGCTCCTTCTTCACCACAACGGATCGGTACAACGTCCGCATTACTACAGACGCCGCACCGATCCGCCTGTCGATCTCACGATCCACTCTTCCCTCACTCGTGAACAAGACTCCTAGGTACTTGAACTCCTCCACTTGGGGCAGGGTCTCCTCTCCAACCCGGAGATGGCACTCCACCCTTTTCCGGGCGAAAACCATGGACTCGGACTTGGAGGTGCTGATTCTCATTCCGGTCGCTTCACACTCGGCTGCGAACAGATCCAGTGAGAGCTGAAGATCCCGGCCAGATGAAGCCATCAGGACCACGTCATCTGCAAAAAGCAGAGACCTAATCCCGCGGTCACCAAACCGGAACCCCTCAACGCCTTGACTGTGCCTAGAAATTCTGTCCATAAAAGTTATGAACAGAATCGGTGACAAAGGACAGCCTTGGCGGAGTCCAACCCTCACTGGAAACGTGTCCGACTTACTGCCGGCAATGCGGACCAAGGTCTGACACTGATCATACAGGGAGCGGACCGCCGCAATAAGACACCACCATAAAATTGGAATCAAGTAATTGTCAAACAAAGAATGACTATCCTCCTATCAATGACAGTCTGTGAATGATAGGAGATGAGTCTTTTGACAGTGAAAATGGTTAGGGAAGTGGTGACATGTTGACAAAGCCAAAAGATGATTAATACAGACTCCCTATCAAACACAACTATCACAACAGCAATGACCTTTCATTGTGAGGTCAAGGATATTCCACAGTCAAGATGGAAATCAGGGTATTTATTTTATTTTTGCAGAATCCGTAGCGTAAGCTAGTCTGGTTTCAATGTCAGAAGCAAACAAAATACAGAGTGGCCTCAGCGTGAGTCCTGTTAAAGACAATCTTCAGGTTGTCCTCTATCTTGATGTTTTTCCCCCCCCCCAATCTCATTCCGAGTATTCCATCCAAACAATGGGCCGTTTTACAGCTTGACAATTTAGAGCGGAAACTGAATAGAACTGCCTGGCAGGAGATATGACGAGATAAACAGGAATGCGATTAAAACATGTTTCTTTGGTGTTCTAGATGGTGAAGCTAGGACAACAAACTGTGAGCCAAAGAGTCATCTTTGCAAAAAAGTACTGAACTGAATTACCGGTTTCACAGTTTCAACCTGTTATTATGATATAACTCATTCATATGCGGTGCCTTCGCAGATTAGTCATCCATTCAACTAGTCTAATCAACAAAGTTGTTTCATCGATATAACTTTGTTGGACTCCTGTGGAAAGTTTCCCAGTGAGGTATCTCAATCAAACAGCGTTCAACACCATTTTAGTATCATCTGCCTAATGACAAATACACCACCTAAACTTGCTTTCTCATCAACACCAAACAAATGTCTCTTATGAGTCAGACCCCAACGTGTTTTTATTGACTTGCAGTTTATAATATTCTAATGAAACAGAAGGAAAAAGAACATTAAGGTATTTGTCACAAAATACAATCCAATACTTATTGACCGCAGATGACTCATGATCCCTGGATTATCGTCATAGTTTAACTGTGTTTTTCCATAAGAATACAAGAATAGCACAGAGTCTTTTTGGGAGGTTCAGTCTGAGGTGTGGGTTGTCAAAGGAGAGCACAATTGCCACAAGTTTTCAAACAATGCTTTAGCCCAGAGCTCCGAGGACTCGCCTGTCGTGCTTGCTCACAAACAGCAGGTTTGCAAGTCGTCTCAGTATTGAAAAGGACATGATTGCATAACCATCAGGGAGACATGACGGAGGCGTCTGATCATCCCAAATTTATTCTCCGGAGTGACAAGCGAACACGCAGCCAGTCATAAAAAACTATCCTCAAAAGAGAGAACAAGGCGTCCTGCAATAGAGGACACAGCCTTCTGATCTCCACATCAGCCCCTAAGTCTGGGAGTTGACAGAAAGAGAGGGAAGCTACATGGAACCTTAACTATCTGCGTTATAAGCCATGACAAGTCTTCCAGGATGTGTCAACTATCGAGAAAACAAAGTAGAAAAATATAAAATATAAGACAGGCTGACAGCCTGCAGAATTATTTATCCATGTAATTTCATACCGCTTTTTTTGTTAAGGGTCAAAGTGATGGAGTCTATCCTATGACTTTTGCTAAGACCAGGGGTCCCCAAACTTTTTGACTCGGGGGCCGCATTGGGTTAAAATAAAATGTGGCCGGGGGCCGGACTGTATATATATATATATATATATTAGGGCTGGGAAACTTTGGGTGTCCCACGATTAATTCGATATCGATTCTTGGGGTCGCGATACGATAATATATCGATTTTTTCGATTGAACGTGATTCTCGATTCAAAAACTATATTTTTTCGATTCAAAACGATTCTGTATTCATTCGATACATAGGATTTCAGCAAGATCTACCCCAGTCTGCTGACATGCTAGCAGAGTAGTAGATTTTTTTTAAAAGCCTTTATAATTATAAAGGACAATGTTTTTATCAACTGATTGCAATAATGTACATTTGTTTTAACTATTAAACAATCAAAAAATATGACTTATTTTATCTTTGTGAAAACATTGGACAGTGTGTTGTCAAGCTTATGAGATGTGATGCAAGTGTAAGCCACTGTGACACTATTGTTCTTTTTTTTTTTTTTTTTATAAATGTCTAATGATAATGTCAATGAGGGATTTTTAATCACTGCTATGCTGAAATTATAACTAATATTGATACTGTTGTTGATAATCGTTTTTGTTTCACTACTTTTGGTTTCTTCTGTGTCATGTTTGTGTCTCCTCTTAAGTGCTCTGTTTATTGCAGTTCGGAGTGTTGCTGGGTCAGGTTTGGTTTTGGAAATGGATTGCATTGTTATGGTATTGCTGTGTAGTGGTTTGTTGGATTGATAAAAAAAATTTAAAAAATAAAACAGATTTTTTTTTAAATGAAAATCGATTCTGAATCGCACAACGTATATATACAGTATATATATATATACATACACACATATATATGTATATATATATATATACACACACACACACACACACACATATATATATATATATATATATATATGTGTGTGTGTGTATATATACATATACACATATATATGTATATTTATACATACATATGTATATACATAAACATATATATACACACACATATATATATATATATATATATATATATGCCTGTATATATATATATATCCATATATATATATATCCATATATATATATATATACATATATATATGCTTACATATATATATACATATATATATACATATATATTTACATATATATACACACATATATATATATATATATATATATATATATATATACACGCATATATATATATATATATATATATATATATATACACACACACATATATATATATATATATATATATATATATATATATATATATATATACACACACATATAGGATTTTTTGACATACAGTTATTAGAAATACAATACAACACAAATCAAATGTTTACTCCCAACCAAAATGAAACAAATAAATACAAAATAAAAACAAGGCAAAGAGGCCAAGATTGCTATGATATCACAGAAGAATGGCCCCAACATGGTGCAGCAATACGCAAAAGCAAAGAAAAGGCTCATCAAGCATAGACAATTCAACCATGTCTCAGTCGAGGCCAAACGAGAGATCAGTCTCCTTTACATATTTTAAGAAATTTAAAGAACAGCCATTCAATGTCAGCCCAATTGTCTCTAATTTGAGGAAAATAGGAATATCTCTCATTCAGGGAGGAACTGCAGCTTTACAGTTAAGCACAGTGAGTGTTCTATTTAACGAAGAAGTAAACGCCACAATATTATTTTTGGCTTTTCTGACTACCCCGAAATGTCCACTTAGAGGATTCGGTTCAATCCTTTCGCCAATTGCCAAAGACAAAGTGTTAAACATTTCTGTCCAATAACTGCACAGAGATGGACATAGCCAAAACATGTGTATTAGGTTAGCTGGAGACTGTTGGCATCAACCACACGATTCAGATATTCCATCATACATCTTAGCTCAGGGGTCTCAAACTCACTTTACCTGGGGGCCAGTGGATGCAGAGTCTGGGTGAGGCTGGGCCGCAAGAAAAGATTTCTTAAAAAATATATTTTTAAATGTCTTTATTTTTATTTTCAACACAAAATAAAATCAAAATATAAATGAACAAAATAAGAATTGTGCACCGCAACTTTCTCTGTGCAAATAAGACACGTCAGGGTGCCGATGTGCTCAACAAAGAAATATTGCATCTCCCACTTTTCCTGGAATTGTCTTCGCTCATCACTAACCTTTCTCTTCACTGCAGGCTTTGAAAAAGACATGTTTGGGGTTTTGGAATATATTTGTATTATCCGACGCACGGAGAATAATGTTATTTCCGCAATGTGTGTCGTTCTGCTTTTCCTCCCTACAGCAACAAGGCGGTCGGAGGATAATAGCCGGAATAGTGAGCGCAAAAAAGTGATGGCTCCTGGAGTGTCATCTGGCGTCATATAAAAAAATATATGTTGTGTTCATCGTGTGAGGTAATGCAAATTAAACAATAAAAAAAAACAAATACGGTTTGAATTGGTCCAGGTTATCGTGAACTGTTATTACTGACGGACAGGTGTCGCTGTGTGACTGCAGCCAGGCACGTGAGAAAACCCTCGTCTCCATGGCAACGTTTCTGTCGCTTTCACTCATTTGCCGCTTTTCCACTAACGCAGGGGTAGGCAACACAGAACCTTGAAAGAGCCATCTTGGACCCAAATAACAAAAATGGTCTCTGTTTGGAGCCAACGGGGGGGTGCTCGCAGTTGGGGTTTACAATTGCGGTAATACAGGTAAGATTCGCCCAGCGACGCTGTAGGAGTATCAGCGCCGGGTCGAGTGCACCACAGTTTTGTAATATCGATCGGCCCTTTGGCGGAGTGCTAAGGAAGCTACCGGTTTGTTTGGAGCCATCAGGATGGGGGGGTGCTCGCAGTGGAGTTTAAAATTAGGGTAACCCATATTGCCTCAAACTGGCTTACATCTCGACTAACGTGTTACACGTCCGATTCGCCCAGCGACGCTATAGTAGTATCAGCGCCGGGGTCCAGTGCAACACAGTTTTGTATTATCGATCGGCTCTTTGGCGGAGTGCTAAGGAAGCTACCGGGTATCTCGTCTCCCCGGCCTGGACTGTTTACAGCGGCGTCGGGGGAGGGAGAGAGAGAGAGAGAGAGAGAGAGAGAGAGAGAGAGAGAGAGAGAGAGAGAGAGAGAGAGAGAGAGAGAGAGAGAGAGCAGGCAGGAGAGCAAGGGGGGGACGGAGGGAGGACGAGCATCTGCGGGTCTAGTGGAAAAGTGGCAAAAACGTTTCTCTGCTTGCATCACGCAAGTGATGTCAATTTTCGGCCCTCGAGAGCCATATACCACACTGTGATTGGCAGATTCCTTCAGCTCCGCACACAACGCCATTCATACAAAACTTGCGGGCCGCACTAACATTACACTTTCATATTAAGGTGGGGGCCGTAAAATAAGGTCTCCTGGGCCGTGTGTCTGTGACCCCTGTCTTAGCTAGTCGTACTGAAGTGATTTATTTAAAGCATGAATAAATGGTACCACAATTTACAAGATATAAACATAATATAAATTCAGATATTGAGCTGTCGCGGGGGGTGCTGGCGCCTATCTCAGCTACAATCGGGCGGCCCCAAAAAGGGAATAAGCGATAGAAAATGGATGGATGGTTGGATATTGAGCTGTCTCTTAGCTTCGGGTATGCTATAAAGGGCTCATATTATGTAACATTCCCCTTTGGTCTATGTAATGGTGGTTCTTTGGTCAAAATCTTGCATAGATTATGTTTTACGTCTTCAAGCCGCTTTTTGATCGTCTCTTCAGGATGCAAGGTTTTGTTATTGACGTGCCTCCACTACGACTGTGTCTTCTCCCTGTTAGCCATGTTGTAGTTTTTAGTGCTTTCATATAGAGTCCACTGTCAGATATAAGTATGGACTAGAGTTGTCCGGTATACCGATATTGGTATAGTTCCGCCAAATCAATGAATCATATTCGGTACTATACCACCTCTAAAAAGTACCGGTCCCCCACCCATTGGCGTTGTCACGCTTTAAGACATGGTTAGCTCGCAATCTAGCGGCCAATGACTATCCACAGTCTGCAGTGTTGTAACTCATTCTAGATCAATAATTGTTGTCTCCTTGGAGACAAATCAAGTACATTTATTTCAAGAAGCATCCCTATAAAATGGGTCATACTTGTATAGCGCGTTTATACCTTCAAGGTACTCAAAGCGATTTGACACTGTTTCTACATCCACCCATTCACACATTGATGGCGGAAGCTGCCATGCAAGGCGCTAACAACAACCCATCAGTTGCAAGGGTGAAGAGTCTTGCTCAAGGACACAACGGACCTGATAAATTGGTAGAAGGTGGGGATAGAACCAGGAACCCTCAGGTTGCTGGCACGGCCACACTCCAAATCGCACCACGCCATCCCACTGTAGTTCGAGTAATACTATACAAACTTCACGACCCACTGCAACACACCATAGTTATGTTTGATGCGATAAAATGGTCTGCAATTGACAAAGTCAAGACAAGATTACCCTATGACCAATCAACAACCATTAGAACTACCAACTTAACTTTGAACACACTACACATAATTGAATGTAGTGCATACTTACTCAACAGCCATACATGTCACACTTAGGGTGGCCGTATGAACAACGCCAACACTGTCATAAAAATGTGCCACACTAAACAACAAAGGCAAACACATTTTGGGAGAATATTTTCACCACAACACAACATAAACACGACATGACAAATTCCCAGAATTCCCTGCAGCACCAACTCTTCAGGGACACTACAGTATAAACACACACCATTGGTAGATTTAATGTAAAGATACCAAGTACAAGAGTGTATCTAGTCGATACTACTAGATTACATTGATACTTTTTAGCATCGCAAAATCTTCTTTTGTTTCTAAACATTTATATTATGTTTATAAACTCAGGAAATGTCCCTGGACACATGAGGACTTTGAATATGACCAATGTATAATCCTGTAACTACTTGGTATCGGATTGATACCCAAATTTGTGGTATCATCCAAAACTGATGTAAGGTATCAAAACAACCAAAGAATAAGTGATCATTACATTTTAACAGAAGTGTAGATAGAAGATTTTAAAACAGAAAATAACCAGATAAACAGTAAATGAACAAGTAGATTAATAATTCATTTTCTACCACTTGTCCTTAATAATTTTGACACAATAATAGAATGATAAATGACACAACTGCATATATCATCAGACTAATTAGAAGTCTTTGTTTGTTTACTTACTACAAAAAGACGAATGGTCTAGTATGTTCACTATTTTATTTAAGGACTAAATTGCAATAAGAAACACATGTTTAATGTACATTAAAGGGGAACATTATCACCAGACCTATGTAAGCGTCAATATATACCTTGATGTTGCAGGAAAAAGACAATATGTTTTTTTAACCGATTTCCAAACTCTAAAAGGGTGAATTTGGCGATTTAAACGCCTTTCAATTGATAGCCTGTCGAGCGATGACCTTTCACCCGTGACGTTACAACATGAAGCAATCCGCCATTTTCTCAATCTTATTACACACACCAAGTCAAATCTGTTCTGTTATTTTCCGTTTTTTCGACTGTTTGCCCGTACCTTGGAGACATCATGCCTCGTCGGTGTGTTGTCGGAGGGTGTAACAACACGAACAGAGACGGATTCAAGTTGCACCAGTGGCCAAAAGATGCGAAAGTCCCTCGTTTGTTCCGCACACTTTACCGACAACAGCTATGCTACGACAGCTGGCACAGAGATGGCAAGAATGTGTGGATATCCTGGGACACTCAAAGCAGATGCATTTCCAACGATAAAGTCAACGAAATCACAAAGGTGAGTTTTGTTGATGTTATTGACTTATGTGGAGTGTGCTAATCAGACATA